>NC_048596.1:58348160-58365660 GCF_003668045.3 Cricetulus griseus | reverse complement strand
TTTTTTTTTTTTATCTTTTCCAAGAAGCCCTTGGCTGGGCCTCTCTCACATCTTCCACAGTCCATTCAGTCTCTGCTCAGAACTGTATGTTTCCTTCCTTCACACTGTTTCTTGGTTTTCAGTACTACAACTGTTTGTTCAGGGTAATTCTCAGGTCATTGACATCCAGCTTGCCAATGACAGAACAAAACAACAAAACAACAAAAACACAGACTCTGATTTGTGTTGGTCAACTACTTCTGGGCATGGGGCCTCCCCTGAAGTGTGGCTGATGTATCTAGTGATACTCCACTGTAGAAAACTAATTCTCCCTTTCTCAGCATGGGATGGGACTTTGTGTCCACTTCCCCTTCTCAGTGCTGGGATACTGTCTGACTTGAACCTGTGTAGACCTTTTGTGTACTGTCACACAGTGTGCATCCATCCTCTTGTATCTGGAAGACATTGCTTCCTTGGCGTCATCCACCACTTCTGGATCTTAAAATCTTTCAGTCACCTCTTCTGCATAGGTTCCCCAGCCTTCGGTGAAGGGGATTAATGACATCCCATTCAGGGCTGAAGACTATGTCATGAGCGATACAGCCCTTTGCATGCCATCGTTAAATGTTAAGTTTCCATTAAGGCCCACTGACAAGCGAAGAATTGACTCTCAAAGGGAGAATGATTGGTGGTAGAGCTTCACTCCAAAATTCCAAGGGCCTCCACTGTGATGCACCTATAAATAAGGACCTGCCAAAGACTCCAAACACCATCCCTATCTGCCACTGCCACATTAAGTAACCATCAAGTCTCTGCTGGATCATTATGGTCCAGGTAGCAGAGCTTTCTGAGTTTATTTGACACAACCAAGTAAGGAGCTTGCTGCTTCCAAAATCCAAAATGCTTTACTAACAAGCCCAAAGTTACTTTGTAACAAGTAACAAGCCTGTCACTTTCCAATTACTTAGTCCTATCGGCATAATGTCATCAATGTAATGGGCCAAAGTGATGCCTTGTGTATCAGGTTCTCTGCAAACTAAACTATGACACAGGACTGGGCATTAATATGTCCTTGAGGTAAAATTGCAAAGGTATACTGCTGGCCTTGCCAACTGAAGGCAAAATGCTTCTGGTGGTCCTTCTGGACAGGTTTTGAGAAAAAAAAAGAACTTGACAGTTCAATAGCTGAACATCAGGTACCAGAGATGTGTCAGTCTGCTTAAGTAAGGAAACTGCATCTGGCATTGCGTCTGTGGTTGGAGTCACTACTTAGTTAAGCTTGCCATAGTCAACTGTCATTCTCTATGATCCATCTGTCTTCTGCACAGGCTAAAAGGGAGACTCAAAAGGAGATGTGGTAGGAACCTCCACCCCTGCATCTTTCCAAATTTTCCATCTTTATTTATGTACTGCATTACTTTGTTTATGAGTGTTTTGCCTGCATGTATGTCTGTGAGCTGCCTGGTGCCCATTTGAAGAGGGTATTAGATCCCCTGGTACTGGATTTATAGTTGTGAGCTGCTACATGGGTGCTAGGAATTGAACCAGGGTCCTCTGGAAAAGCACCCAGTACTCTTAACCTCTAAGCCATCTGTCTAGCCCCTCTCTTTAAAAAAAAATGATAATATGGGTGTTTTGCCTACAAGTCTATCTATGAACCACACGTGTCTGGTGCCCTTGGAGGCCAGAGAGGGAGGGCATCAGATCTCCAAGAACTGTAATTATCACCAAGTGGGCGCTGTGAATCAAACTGAGTCCTATGCTAGATCAGCCAAGTGCTATTAACCATCGAACGATTTCTCCACCCCACTCCACCCCCAGCATCTTGCAAGGCCTTAATGGTGGCACTAATTTCTATAATCCCTCCAGGGAATTTTCTTTTTTGGTTCACTATTTTCCCTGGTAGAAGCAACTAATGGCTTCCATTTGGCCATAATAGCCCTCATTCCACAGGTCTGACAAACAACATTGGGACTCTGCCAATCTCTAAGTATATCTGTCCTGCAGGGGTGAGTTTATGAGCCCAATGGACCCAGCGTGAGTCAAACTTTGGCTGAAACTCCATTAATCACATGACCTCCATAAGTCCTTACTTAACTGGAGGTCCACAACACTTTGGAGGGGGGTCTCCTAGAATCAGTGTCAGTTCAGAGCCAGTGTCTAGAAGGCCCTGGAAAGTCTGGTTATTTCCTTTTCCTGGATGTATAGCTGCCCTAATCAAAGCCCATGTGTTCCTTTGGAGAAAGATTGATTTAGTGTAAAACTTTTTGGTAGTGTGACAGGGCCCTTCCTTGGGGGACTTGCTTCTTCATTCAAGAGGTTCAGGGTCTATAATCGGGCTAGTCTGGGAATTTGTTAAAGAACCGTGATTTTCTGTTGCTACAATTCAAAGTAAATTTTTAAAAGTTTGTTTTATGTGTATGGGTGTTATGCCCGCATGCATGTCTGTACACCACTTGCATGCCTGGTGCCTACAGAGGCCTACAGAGGACATTGGAGCCCCTAGGACTGGAGTAACTACAGATTGTTGTAAGTTGCCATGTGGGTGCTGGGAATTGAACCCAGGCCCTCTGGAAGAACAGCCAGTGCTCTTAAGAGCTGCACTGGCACTCCAATCTCTCAAGGTAAATGTTTCATTTGCTCTGGAATTTGGTGTTTACTAAGCCCTCCTCCCCCACCTATTGCTCTTTTGGGAACACACACCACTGAGCTATCCCAGTTGGACCATAATGGACATTGCTTGGCCTCTGCTGTCCATTAGCATAGTATGTTGGAGAAAAAGAGGATGAAGATTAACATATGAAAGAAACCAATGGTAGAGGAAGACTGGAAACATCCAACCAGGGGCTGCTATAAAGGACAGATTACACCTGAATAAAGCTCAAATGCTCCAAATGTGGAGCATATAGCTACTATATAAATGACCCATAGAAGCTCCAGGCTGTCCTGACTCAGTGCCACCAGAGCTTCTAGCTTTCCCCAGCTCTCAGCCCACTTCCATTCTTAGAAGAGCCATTCTCTTTCCTTTTATTTTCATTTTAAAATTATGTTCATTTATTTATGTGTGTGCATGCATGTGTGTAATGATGCACAGTTCTTTAATTCACAAGATAGAATAGCAATGCTCTCTCTATATTACTCTGGTAGTGTAGCAATTTTAGGAGCAGATGAATTGGAGAGCCAACTCCAGACACCATCATCCTCAGAATTCTGCCTCTCTAGAACCTGCTACTAGTACCATAAACTGGATTTAAATGGGGTTCTTCAGAGACAGAACTAGTAGAATAAATATGTATTATAAAGGGGGATTTGTTGGATTGACTTACACAACAGTAGAGATGCTGTTTAGTTCACAAAGTTGATCACCTCAGCAGTCTCAATCTGGCCCTGAAGGTCTGGAAGATTCCTGGAGAGTCACTGGTGTGCAGTTCATGTTGGAAAAAGGCTGAAGAAGCTTGAGTCTGACGTCAGAAGAGGACAGTGGCAGCAGACACACACACACACACACACACACACACACACTGGCTTCAGACCAAGGGAAGGCAGGTAGCCAACACTGCTTTTGCTTTAGACTTTTTTGTACTGGGTCACCTGCTGGAAGGTACTCACTCCTGCTGAGTTAGACCTCTCTGGAAATACCTGTTGGAAATAAAATCTGGTAGTTCATTTCTAAAAGGGCCCTGAGCAAGCTTAAGTCCAGATATCAATGAACAGAAAGCACTAGACCCCTGCTGACGCCTGCCAGTCTAGCTATCCTTTCCTCACGACCCAGACTCTCCTAAGCTGCACACCATCTTGGAGTTTAGACAACTACTAACAGCTCAGATTCCCTGCAAGATGGTGCATCTGATAAGCATTCAAATAAATAATGTGTAAAACATAGAATGAATCCACACAAGGTTTTTATTGAGAAAAGCCATACAAGGAAGGTAGGACCTAGATAACATGTAAGCTCCCACTTTCCAGGTTATCCAGCTCCACAAGGGAGGAAGGACTATTGGTTTAGAAACTGTTCTCTGCATTCAGTCAGTGTGCCTGCCATTCCAGGCTGGTATCCAACTGTTGAAGAGCTAAGATAAACTGCTGAGATTTTGCTACTCTGATTCTTATTATGAAGTGAGAATAACTTTTTCCTCACAGATGCACACACAAGTGTGTCTCCTAGGTGATTCAGATCCTGACAAATTGACCGTAAAGATTATCTGTCACATCCTGGGCTGGTACAGGAAGAGTGGCCCACAACCGTGTCCAGGCCTAACATGTCTTTGGCCCTGTTTTTTCCCCACTACTGTGACCTTAGAGGTCACAGTAAATCACACCAGATAGATACCCAAAGAGGGTTTAGCACAGTGTGATGGTGGTTTTGACATGTCAACTTGACTGACCAAAAGTATTCAGATCAAACACTACCTCTGACTGTGCATCGCTGAGGGTGCTTCTAGGAGCAAGCAGCAAAGAGAAACAGTAAGGTGGGTGACCTTCCCAGCCACCGAGTCCAAAGTAGAAAAGGTGGAAGAAATCAACTTGCCTCCTTTTTCCTGCCTCATCACTGCAGCTGAGACACTGGACTTCTCCTGCCCTCAGACAAGATTCACACCACCAGACCTCCTGAATCTCAAGCATCTGTCTATGGACTGAATCGCACCACTGATTTCCCTCATTGCCTTTCTGTTGCTGTGATAAAATGCCCTGACAAAAGTAACTTTAGGATGGAAGTATTTATTCTGACTCATAGTTCAAAGTACAACACATAATGGCAGGAAGTCAAGGCAGCAGGGGCCCGAATCTCCTGGCCATGTTGTGTCTCCGAGCAACGAATATCTATGCTCAGCTCACTTTCTCTTTTTCATATAGTCCTAGATGCCAGCCAAGGGAATGGTGCCACCCACAGTGGATGGGTCTTCTCATCTCAATTAACTTAATCTAGATAGTCCCTCATTAGTGTGTCCAAGGACTTGTTTCCTAGATGATTCTAGATCTTGACAATATTACACATGATGGATGGATGGATGGATGGATGGATGGATGGATGGATGGATGGATGGTTAATGGGTGAATGGAGAAACAGTGGATGGATGGATGAATAGAATGTAGTTATTTATAACTCATTAAACACACATTATCTGGAGAATGCTGACTAATACAGATTTTAGTACCAAGAGTGTTTTCTGAATCAACAGTCTAGTCTCACTAGACTTAAAACCACTAATAACTATATTACTAGTATTAACAAGCCAGGAGCTAAGTAACTCTGCATATAATACTTCTGAACATTTTTTAAAGCCAAGATATCAGTCCTTTGCTCTTAATATTTCTGGACTAGGTGACAAAAAGCATGAGCTCAGGCTTTGCATTTCCTATCAAACATCACACAGATGATCTATAAGCCCTGTGGTGTGAGGGGCAACCTTGTCTCCTGAAGATGCAGAGAGGAATGTACTGAAAGTCAAATACAGAACCTTATGTGACATATTATTTATGATTTATTAAAGCTTACCTGAGGATTCAGAAGCAAAGCCAGCCTCAAGCTATAGAGATCAGGCAGTGGTGATACACACCTTTAATACCAGAACTCAGGATTAAGAGATAGATGGATCTCTGAGTCCAAGACCACCCTGGAGTACCAGAGAGTGAATCAGAGCTCACGCCTTTAATCCCAGGACTTGAGCCGTATAAAAGGTAGAGACATTCAGTCTCAGGAGTCTCTAGCCACGTTGAGGACTGCATAGCAGTCTGAGTGAACCTGAGAAGAAGTGAAATCGGGAGCAGTTTGAGGATCACCCCTTTGGTCTGAGCTGAGGTAGAGGTAAGAGCTAGTGGCTGGGCTGCTTTGTTTTTCTGATCTTCAGCTTGAAGCTTGAACCCCATTATCAGTCTCTGGGTCTTTTATTTATCGTGCTACAATTGGTGCCGGTAAGAGCGAGTGGCTGGCTGCTTTGCTTTTCTGAATCTTCAGGCAAGCTTTAATAAATCATAAATAATATATTACAGCAGAACCTCATTCTAGACTCACTGGATCACAAGGCAAGGTAAATCTATTGTTTAAATGAGGACACTGACTGGGAAAGAATGGATCCTGAAAGCTGGGATGGGTCATGTGGAAAAACCATCATGATGCTGAGGACACCAAGATCCTGTGTTCTGATGAACCTCTCTTGTCAGCAAGAGTGGTTCCAATGGGCAGGAGAGATTGTTTGGGGGTTAAGAGCATATAGTGCTCTTACAGAGAACCTAAATTCAACCACTAGCACCCATGTCAGATGGCTCACAACTACCTACAATACTAGCTCCAGGGGATCTGATATCTCTGGACTTTGTGGGTACCCCCACATACACACACACATATGCAGCATACATACACACACAATTAAAAATAAAATATTTTTTTAAATCAAAGAAGTGATTTCTACCCCATAGATGGGGCCTCCCTGTTTACCTGGGGGAAGTCTGTAAAGCCCAGGGAAATAGCAATGACCTTTCCCAAGGTAGCTACCAGGCAGGGCAATACCGGTTCCTTCCAGCACCACCCCTCCCTGTGTGTCCTACTTTGTTCTTCCCTTGCTGTGATAAATATGGCCAAAGGCAACTTGGGGAAGAAAGGGTTTATTTGGCTTATGTTTGAGTAATAGCCTATCACTAAAGGAAGTCAGGACAAGAGTTCAAGGCAGAAACCAGGAGTCAGGAACCATGGAGGGATGTTGTTTACTGGTCTGATCTCTGGCTCATGCCTAGTTAACTTCCTTACGCAGCTCAGGCCCACCAGTCTAGAGATGCTGACACCCATGGTGGACTGGGCCCTCCCACATCAATTATTAGTCAAGGCAATCTCTCACAGATATGGCCATAAGTCAATCTGATCACGGCAATTCTTTAATTAAGGTTCCCTTTCTGATGGTGACTCTAGGTTTGTGTCAAGCTGACAATGAAAACTCGCCAGCACAATTGTTTCCAGACTCATAAGTAAACATGGGTCCTGGAGCAGAACAATATGTGACCCACAAGGATATGCACTATACTTGAGAAGAACTGCTTGAGTTCTCCATTTTATACAGACAGAAATGTAGTGGTCAGGAAATCATTAGAATTCTTGTGGTAATAGATATCAAATGAGACTGTGAGGTAGGACAGGGTCAAACATAACGTTGGATCAGAACAGATGTATCGTTATGGGAGCACTGAAGGCAGATCTGTGTATCTAATGATACAGCTCCAGGAATCACAAGGATGAAAGTCAGGCATGGTGGTGCACTCCTTTATTCCCAGCACTTAGGAGACAGAGACAGGCAGATCTCTGAATTTAATGCTATCCTGATCTACAAACCAAGTTCCAGGACAGTCAGAACAGTATAGTGAACCCTGTCTCAAACAAAACAAAACAAAAGTCTAGTTAGGTATTGGTTGGTTGGCTGGTTAGTTAGTTAGACTGATTTTGTTTGTGCGTGTATGTCTGTGTCTGCATGTGGTGGCCACAGAGAAGGAATCAGAAATAGGAGATTTCCAATGGTTTTATGTAGAGGGGTGAATGAAAGACACGGGAAATTGGATATTTGAGATTGGATTTAACTTGTTTAACTTGTTTGCCCACACTGGAAAGGTCTAGAAGGCTGACTTTTACAATGACTATGAGAAACAAACTTGGGGCAGAGGGGAAGGGGCAGTATCCTTCCACTATCCTGTGACTGCTCATCCTTGAAGACTGTACTTTACAGTGGGAACCAAAGCTAATCAACTGGAAAACTCAAAACCAGTGACAGACATTGGATCCCAGGGTGGCATGGGCCATGTGGGGGCTCTCAGCCGGGACAGGCACAGTGGCTGAAGTTACTATAATGGAGAGCAGAGGCTCAGCCAGTCTGAGCAGTCTGGCAAGTACAGACCTGTAGTACTGGCTGATTGATCATGGTGTTCCTTCGGGGAAACAGATAGAATGTCTGCTACCTTCTTGTTTGATCTTTCTATGGAAAACTTCCAGGATCCGTGAGCAAAAGTGTAACTTGAGTCATAAAAACAAAAGGTCACAGAGTCTATCAATCCCCAGACCTGAGCCAGTTTGTGAATCTGAGCTCCTGAATGAAGGGGAGGCCTGGTTCACTGCAGGAGAAATCTTGGCCACAATACACATAAGGTTTCTTGTTGGTTTTTCCATTCACCTCCCCCAAGTGGACCCAAGACCCTTTCTCAGGTATGCTACACTGGAGAAGAGGAAATGAGCAGTGTGTTCAGGGCCTACTCAGAACTTGCTCTAGATTGACACTGATTCCAGAAGACTAGATCTTCATGGTGGCCCCCCAGTCAGAGTCAGGACTTACAGAGGTAAGAAGATCCATAGAGTGTCAGGTCTGGTCCATCTCAATGTGTGCTTATAGGTCCCAAGTTCCATTCTGTGATCATTTCCCTAGATCTAGAAAAGAAAAAAAGGAACAGATTTACTTATCCAGTAGCAGGATCCTTCAGTTGACTTCCTGACCCATACAACAGGAGTTGCTATGGTAACAAAGGCAAAGTAGAAGCACTAGACTAGAACCACTTCCAACTAGAAAACTGGTGAGGTGAGTGCAGTGAGATCCCTCAGGAGGACTGTGGATGCCATGCAGTGAATGGAACTGAATGATGCAGGGTGAGCCAGATATGGTGGTACATGCCTATAAGCCAGGAACTCAGGAGGTAGAGGCAGGAGGATCACCATAAGCTCAAGGTCAGCCTGACATACATAGCAAATTCCAAGCCAGCCTAGGCTACAGAATAAGACTCTCTCAGAAAAGCAAAAAATGGGGCTGGCAAGATGGCTCGGTGGGTAGAGGCACCTGTCCCCAATCTTGATAACCTGAGTTCCATCCCCAGGACCTGTATGGTGGAAGGAGAGAACCAACTCCCACAAGTTGCCCTCTGGCCTTCACATGTGCTCCATGGCATATGTACCCACCACCCCAACCCACAATAAATAAAGAAATGTATGTTTTAAAAAAGAAACACAAGTAGTAACTTCCATCCCCACCACCACCACACACACACACACACACACACACACACACACACACACACACACACACACACACACACAACTCTCCTCCTGGCCTGAAGAGTTGATGCGAGGACCCTAGAGGAACATGGTGGGATCTGTCACAGCTTTACTCAGGTAGTAACTCCAGTCATAGACTCCCCACTAGATGCTGTTTCCTAACCTGGGTGCATGAACATGTGCCCTGGTGGCTGGTATATAGACAATGACTGGCAACACCTCTTTCCCTACCCTTTCATCTGGCAAGGCCACCTTCTCCATCCTTCCTCAAAGTATCTGCTCCACAGCCCTGGTTCACAGTTGGATTCACAAGAACCTTATGACATTTCTCTTCCTTCTCATCATTGGCCTGTTGCACTGATGTCACATTGACTGTGAACCGAGCAATCCACAAGTAGCAACTACTGACTTCTTGGTAAGACACTGGGTGTGACAGGGAGGGAAGTCAGTTCAAACGAATTTCAACATAAGATGTCTAGGCACGTCAAAACATCTCTTCCAGGGAAAGATAAGCTATTACACATGATCCCAGCCTCAACCAAAAGAAAGCACAGCCTCTCATGGGCCTATTCATATTCTTCACTTGGATATGTTGCTCAGGCATTTACTAAACTATGCATATGGTCCCCAACAGGTTCAGATGTTCTTCCATAAAGGACTCTCTGACTCTCACAGAAGTAGTGCTGGGACTGCAATGACAGAGGCTAGACCGCACAGGGAACTAGCAGCAGACTGCCCTGCCAGATTGTGGAGGTCCTGCCCTTATTTGCAAAGAACCACTTCTCTAAAGAGAGTCTGCTTTTGGTTGCTCCTGAGTATTCATAGAAACATGTCTCACTCATTACTATGCATCCTAAGCTGCCCATCTTGGACCACATGTCATAAAGCTGGGTGTGTCCAGCAACAAGGTATCATCAGACAGAAGTGAGCTATCTGATTGGATCTAAGTGGGCCCTGAAGGCACAGAGTAAGTACCAGGTAGAAGTGGCCCAGATGTCACTGCTCTTTGCTCCTCTCAGTTGACAGTTGTGGCCTCATGGAGAGTGCCCTATGACCAGTTAGCAGTATAAGGGATGACCTGTGTCTAGCTTACCAAGTTGGGATGGCTAATTTTATGTTAACTTGACACAGGCTAGAGTCATTTTGGAAAAGGGAACTTCAATTTAAAAATTGAAGGGGCTGGAGAGATGGCTCAGAGGTTAAGAGCACCGACTGCTCTTCCAGAGGTCCTGAGTTCAATTCCCAGCAACCACATGGTTGCTCACAACCATCCGTTATGAGATCTGGTGCCCTCTTCTGGTGTGCAGATATACATGGAAGCAGAATGTTGAATACATAATAAATAAATAAATAAATAAATAAATAAATAAAATCTTTAAAAAAATGTCACCATCAAACTGGCCTGTAGAAAAGCCTGTGGTTCATTTCTTAATTGATGATTGATATGGGTGGGCCATTCCACAGGCAGCAGTGCCTTGGGTGGATGGTCCTGGGTAGTATAAGAAAGAAGGCTGGGCAACCATGAGGAGCAAGTCAGTGAGCAGCACTCCTCTATGGTTTCTATTTCAGTTCCTAACCCCCAGGTTCCTACCCTGGTTGAGTTCCTCCCTGATTTCTCTCAGTGATAGGCTGTGACATGTAGGTATAAGACAAAATAACCCTCTTTCTCCCCAAGCTGTTTTTGGTCTTGGTGTCTTACCACAAGAGAAATCCTAGTAAGACACCAGAGTTATGTAGGCACATCCTACAAGTTGACAGCTGCGGTGTTGCAGACCTCTTTTGAACACCCTTCCATGATAGTGGCGAGGGGACCCTCTCAATGGCAGAGCTTTGTTGGCCAGTGAACTTGGCTATGCCCTTTGCTTGGGATGAAAAATAGCTAGACCTGGATTATAAACCAGTTCTTGAACTATGTCTAGTGGTTTTACTGAATGATTGAGGATGCTGAATAAACTTGATGAGACTATGTATGGCAAAGAAAGTTGGGGAAGAAATACAAGGAGCTGGGATGCAGCTCAGTTGGTGTTCTAGTGTCCTTTCCGATACTGTGACAAACACCATGGCCAAAAGCAACTCAGAGAATGAAGAGTTAATTTCCCCTTCCAGTTCCAGAGGGATAAGAGTCCAGCATAGCAGGAAGGCATAGCAACAAGCGGCAGACATGGAAAGACCAGATCTTTAACCACGGAAAGCTGTAAGGACAATGCAGAGAATGTGAATTGGAAGTGGTACAAGGCTATCCTCCTCCCCCCACCCCCCCCCCTCCACCCCCGTCTCCAGCAAGACCGCCCTCCTAAACTCTCCCAAACAGCATCACCCACTGGGGACCAGGTGTTCAAATACTAGTGCCTTAAACAACATTTCTTGCTCAAGCCACTAAAACTAATGTGGCTGGCCAGTGAGCCCCATTGACACTCCCTCCCTCATTTCTGCCTCCTCAGCACTGGGATTATAAGCAGACACCAGCATGCCAGGCTTTTTTATGTGGGTTCTGGGGATTGAATTCAAGACCTCATGCTTTCAAAGCAAGTACTACCAACTGAGCAGTCTTCCCAGCCCTAGACTGGTAACCCCCAAACAGAAATTTGCCTCTCACAGGATGAGAAGTTGAAGATTGAGTTGTCTGGGGAAGACCTGTTCCTCCCAGATGTATTCCTCCCTGCTGTGTCCTAGCATGGAAGGATGAGTGGACATATCCCTCATGCCTGTGAGAACATGGTTCCCATTTGCTAGGGCTCTGTCACCTCCCAAAAGCTGGTATAAAGCATCATGTTTGTGGTCAGGCATTTTAACCTCAGGGACACTGCATTGCCTCTGGGAAAGGAACACACTTGCCAACAAGTGAAGCATGGCACGAGGCCACATCCATGTCATTCACAAGCCTAACTGTGTCTCCACCACTCTGAAGCAGCTGGCTTATAGCTTGAAGATAAAGTACAGCACCAACTGAGTGGCAGTGCCTATTAGAGCTGAGGCAGAATTCTCCAGAAGGCTGAATGTTCTCTGACTCAGTGTTCCATGTCCTGTACTGTTTCTCCCATAGTCATGATTCATGGGTCCAGAAATCAAGGGGTGGGTATGGGAATGGAACCACTAACCACCACCCCTGGAGACCCAGGAGCATTTTTTTTCCTGTTTGTACAACCTTATGCTCTGCTGGCCTAGGAATCTTGGTTCCAGAATAGGTGGCACTTCTGTAAGGAGGTTCAACACTGTCTTGAACTGGATGCTAAGACCCTCACCTTCCCCTCCCTGACTCCTCACAGTCAATCTGAGTTCCTCAGGCTGAGGAGTGGTTAGGGATTGGTGGAATGCCTGATCATGGCTACCAGGAGAGATCTGCAGTTCAGGGCTCCCTTAGGGTGTCTCTACTGTCACCTGGTTAAGGTCAAGGGGACCACAAGAACTCACAGACCAGGGAAAAATGTAGGTCATCTGCCAGGTAAAAAGCAAAAGCAGCCAAGGGCAAATGGTCTGCAGAAAGGGTGGTGGAAGAAGGCATTTCTGAATGCTAGCTAAGGCGATGTGACCTGAGACAGCCGCAAAGATTGCAGTGGCCACAGCACTTCCTCTTTTTTCTCGAGGGTTTCTCTGTGGCTTTGGAGCCTGTCCTGGAACTCGCTCTGTAGACCAGGCTGAACTCAAACTCATAGAGATCCACCTGCCTCTGCCTCCTGAGGCTAGGACTCCTTTAGTGCTGGGATTAAGGAGTGTGCCACCAATGTCCAGCCACTCCAGCACTTCCTCTTTTAATAATGTCTCTAGAGAGATGTCCCAGAAGTTAAGAGCACTGGATGCTCTTGCAGAGGACTTGGATATGGTTCACAGTACCAGTACCAGCTCATGATTGCCTGTAACTCCAGTTCCAGAGGATCCAACATACTCTTCTGGCCTCCATGGGCATGACATATATGTGGTGCACATACATACATGTATGCCTGCAAACACCCATGCACATGAAATAAAAACAAATTTTAAAAAACCCTTCAGTTTCTTGCTGTGTAGCTGTGGCTGGCCTGAAACTCATTATGTAGACTTAGTTGGCCTTGAAGTCACAAAGATCCATCTGCCACTGCCTCCTAAATTCTGGGATTAAAATTGTGCACCACCACACCCAGCAAATTTGTCTTTTTTTCTTTTAAAGAAAGTGTCTGTGGGTATATAGTCCATATGTGAGGAATCAGAATGTTTCCTTCATGTTTCTTTCCTAGCTTATTCCTGAATCATAGTCTTTTGAGTTATATGGATGTCAAGGGGAGACCAAACATCACCCAAGAACTATACATTCTCTAGGGAAGGGTTCAGGGGATGCTTGGGACACAGCACATGGCTGGCTCATGTTATGTAGAACCATGGCCTTGTAGTCTACTGGGAGATAAAGAGGGATTTAGGGAGATGTTGCCAGTCATGTGGTCCTAGCTACATCACTGTGAATGTGTCCTGTTGTCATGGATGAACTTGGCAGTTTAGAGTGTCAGCCTAATGGGTTATGAACTGCACAGATAGATGAAAAAGCACTGTTCTTGAATTGGTATCTGGAGGTTTTTTCTGGAAGATACTGAAACATGAAAAAGTGGTTATGGGAAAGACCCACCTTACCCAATGTGGGTAGCACCATCTGAACAGGTGAAAGTCCAGATAGAAAACAGTGAAGCTCTCCCTTCCCCTTGTCTCATCCTTCTGGCATACTTCTGTCCGTGGACATCAGACCTCTGGGCTCTCTGGGAGAGCCAAACACCCAGGACGACTGCAGGCCTTCAGCCTTGGATTGTGTATTAGTTTATTGGCTCCCCTGGTTCTAAGGCAATTGAATTTGGACTGAACCTCAGTAACTGGTCCCCTGGGTCTCCAGACCACATATGGGACCATTGTGGGACTTCTCTGTGTCTACAACCATATATGCCAATATCCTTAATAAGTACCTCTCATCGGTCTCTGTCTCAGGGTAGAGATACAGTAAATGGAGCAGGCCTCTGAACACTCTCGACCCTCCTCACTAGAGATGCTCTAGCTCATAGGGTTGCCTCATCTGAGTTCTTGTCCCTTCTTGGGGGCATTCCAATGACTGATGGAGGGAAAAAGGGACAATACCTTTCTCTCGGTTTCTGGTGCCTCCAAAGGGCTGCATCAGCTCCAAAAGTACCCTTGGACCATCAAAGCTATCTTGAAAGTCTGCTCCATTCTTCCAACAGTGGGAGTGGGACAGGGAGCTGTCCCTGGCTCCTGGATGTTCATGGGGTACAAGGAGCCTATTCTAGGCAGGTGCTGTGGGACTGTCACGCTAGAGACCCAAAGCCTAGGGTCAGAACCTAGATACTATTATGGGCAGGCACCTCCTTATAGGACAGGAAAGCATGGACCCTGGGTTTCCTGGATGGAATGAGAGGAAGCAGAGACCTCTGATCTGGCTAGAATGACAGATGCCCACAGAGTCTTGCAGGCCTGTGGCTCCATCCACACCATGGGCCCTTCCTATCTCAGTACAAAGTACGATCTGGGCACTGAGTTAGAGACTGAGATAGAGAATATTCTACCCCACCAGATGCTGTGTCTGCACCTAGTATCCCCACTTGATGGTGGCATTTAGGGGCTCAGAAGTGTATGCATTCTGCAGATGCTGATCCATAGTACCCGCTGACCTTACTGTGGTCGGCCTAGTGGGCAGTGGGTCTTGGCTTAAACTTGGGACAGCCAGCATTATACCATCCCCCTGGCATGCTAGAAGGAGGGGGATAAAGTCAGAAGGTGGACTCCTTGTTGGATCCCCATCCTACACCACGCCTGGAGTTCAGCCCCTCTCCCTGGACCTCTCTCTAGTGGCCTCTGAACCTGTGTCTCCTTTTTTTCTCCCTCTTTCCTTCTCCCAGTAGTGCCCTGTATTGAGGCCCTTGAACCAGTCACCCTCCTCATTGCCCAGTGGGCTGCAAGCAGCTGTCAGACCAGTTGTCACCACAGCCTTTCCCAGACCTTGCCAATGTCCTTTGTGGAGTCTCCCGACTCTCTTGTCGGCCACAAATTTTGGACCTCTGAGTCTTATTTAATATTTTTTTTCTCTCTTAATTACTTAGTATTGATCTGGAAACCAGAGCTCAGTTCCACTGCAAAAAAAATTAATAGGAGGCAGTACTGATGGCTATTTCTTTTCCTTAATGTTAGATCCTGGTCCCAGCCATTTCCCCACCCACTCACTGGTTGGTACTGAGGCCCTAGCCCCATCCTCCCAGCCACCCACTCCCTTGAAAGCACCTTCCCACTTCCTTCTCCCACAGCTTAACCCAACCTGGTTTGGTCATTCACTCATGCTTGAGGAAATGGGAAGCAGAGACAGTTAAAGATTGTAGAACTTTCTTCCATGGCACCCACCCTTCCTGGCTTTCCCCTGAGTATTCCCAGCTACTTCCTTGCTTTGAAAGACTTGCCTTCAATCCAGACTTCAGGTTCTCTGTTGAGTAGACCCACCCATCTTCCCTTTACATTCTACTCCATCCTGCAGTGGCCTCTCCACCCAGTCCCAGTGACCCCCTTGACCTATCAGGGTCTAGGCTGGAGGTGAATAGGGAACACACTTGACCATTCACACCTTTTTTTCCTAAGCACTTCACACTTCTTCAGATCTCATCTTGCAGTCTCTCTGTGGGAACTTCAGAGTCCCTTCAGAAAAACTGGCTTCCCCTGTGTGGCCTGGTCACATGGAACTCGGTGAGCAACTGCTGTCAATCATGGTATAGCTTGTCCTGGCAGACCCTGGTAGAGTCTAAACAGTAAGAGACGGATCAGGAAGAGTCCCCGTGACAGACCAAAGGTCCTAAAGTCTCAATGTGACCTTTATGTTCTCAGCTAAGGGGCTAAGGCAATGTTTAGGGCATAATGACTTTGATCAGAAGGGGCTGGGCCAGGTGAGCACCCACCCTGTGTGAGCCTGGTCACTGCAGAGGCAGGAGATAATTTCCCCAGGCTGTCCCCAGGCTCCAATTCCTCCCATTCATGGCAATGGGACAGAGGTGGGAGTCAGGGGTTGCTAGGCTTCCCTAGGTTTGTATCCCACAGGAATGGAGGCACCAAAAGCAACACAGCCAGCCCTGGTTACTCCTCAGAACCCCTCTTTCCTCAGGAGATGGGTCTTAACAGGCTACTGCTCCCAGGGCTGAGTAAAGACTCCTGAGTAGATGGTAAAGTTGACCCTGGCTTCACACTAGCAGGCAGCATCACTTGGGGCTTAGCACAGAATGACTCAGGGAATGTAAGGGCAGGATTAGCCTTGTAGGTTGAAGCTCCACCCCCAGCCTAGACAGTGGGCCATCTGACCCTCTCCTCAGGGACAGGGCCTTCTCTTGCTGGCTCAGTCCAGATTTCCGGATTCCACTGCCTACAAGGAGTCCTGAAGACTGCCCCAGTCCTCAGAGAACTGTGTACGCTTGGCCAGGCTGATTCCCTGAGACTGTACTATCCTAGGAAGCAAGGGTCTCACAGTAAGGGCACAATGTCTGGCCAGTCATAGTCAGGGTTCACAGTCCTCCAGAGGCCAGCCAGGCTTTTTTCTTTCCACAGCTGCAGTATCCACCCCACCCCTAAGGAATCCAGAATTGTTGCTGCCCTCTTCCTCCAATAGCAGGACTGAAGGGGGGTTGGGTCCCTGCAGATCCTGGGGAGACTCAGCCTGACCCACATGTGACCTCTACAAGCTCCCTGAGAGTTGAACAGATCCCACATCTCAGGGCTCCCAGCACATGCCAACGTGCTCTCCTGGGCTCAGCAAGTCCAGGGTTCCAGGCACAAAGCCAGCACCTCACTGAAAACTGTTCTGTGTACAACTGCAGGCCAGTCACAGGCAAGCTCACAAGCCCTTGGCACTGACAGCCTGCCATACAGGGCCCTGCCTTGAGCTCCCTTTTCCTCCTGATTCTGAAGGCTTGATGGTTTGGGCCTTTTGAAAACCTTACAAGTTGGGGCTGTTTGTTATCCCTGAGGCAGGAAGGTGTCCCTTGCTGGTGACCTCTGGACAATCTCTGTCCATAGGCCAGCCACTGATGGCTCTTCCTGAAACTGCACTGCTGTCCCTGTGGGTTTCCCTGACTCCCTGCTGGTTGTCCACAGGGAACACTTCAAAACACAGTCCAGAGCCTGACCCTCCAGGGTCCCCAGGGCCAGGCTCAGACTCTAGCCTTTCCTCTCACTCCCTTCCCATGCTTCTGGTCTTGGGTCTTTATCCACATATTGACCAAGTGTCGGGCATAGTTTCTGCTTAACCACTCAGCCACCACTGCTTTTCTCCCCGCTTCAGGCTCCTCTAAGTTCCCTGACTTGGTGACAGGTCTTATTTTCTGTCTGTCTGTTCCCTCTTGCCCCAGAGCTCTTCTGGTCTGCTAAATGTGATGACCAGAATGAGAAATGACTTCCTGTTCTAGTTTGTTTTCTGTTACTGTAATAAAACACCATGACTGAAAACCAACTTAGAGAAAGAAATTGTTTACTTGGCTCATGCTTCCAGGCTATAGTCTATCA